>NC_092705.1:4893140-4938140 GCF_964275005.1 Diadema setosum
CCAGGCAATGGATACCGGGGACGTATTAGGGCCAGATTCTTGAATTACACTGGGGCTGGGTTCACTGACATCATCGGTGACATCATTTCTTTGCTATCCTATCACTGGCCGCTACCCTCCAGCAGATAAGCCTGATTTCTGGAAAGATATACTGTTCTGTTACGCTCGGCATCATTTCTGAATTATAGCCGAGTTAATTATGCAAGTAGATCACATTCTTGTTTCCTCATCTACCACGAAAGCTAAGGGATGCTTTTTGGGACCTGCCATTTACTTCAGCTCTGTATTAAATGCACCAACCATAACTCTGCCCATTATAAATTGTCAGTGTGCATCCATTAATGGGTTTCTGACTGAGTAGATTTCATACCCCCCCCCCCAAAAAAAAAAAAAAAAAAAAAAGAAACAGAACAAATCTATTTATCAAAGTACCCCTGGGATTGCAAGCAATAATTGAGGACATTTCTTAGATTTGCTGTTACATTTCATTTTTTTCTTTCCATCCCTGAAATCACTTAATGCATTTTCGGCACATCTTCAGAAGAGAACTCTTTAATCTTTGATGTAGAAAAATTGAATTACGGCAATCAATAGAAATACTGTACATGATTTGCTAGATGAGTCACTTTTTTTTTCTAGCTACTGTAATCCCTAAAGATGCCTCCTGAAAAGGACAAGACTGTTGGGGGAAAAAAAGAAGAACCATGAACGAACATTAATGGTAGAATATTTCAAAAAGGAAAACCATTAGTGGTTCGATTTATGACTTGGCCAAATGCCCTAGAATTAAAACATTACATCATTCGATATCACTTATGTTTAACTCAATCACCCCCCCCCCAAAAAAAAAAACAACAACAAAACAAAGTAGCCTCCATAGAATCTTCGTCATCAATGAATATTTCATACTGCAGAATTTGGCGGCAACACATTTCATCTCTGACAGCCGACATCACGCTATTACTCAGACTGTTTTTCGTTTGTTTTGTTTCTGTTTTTTAAACAACTTTTCAATCTAATTGAAAACCATGCCAAAAGATAGCAATGTGCTCTGTCCTTTGGTCCCAATGGCGGGGGAAAGAAGCTTAAGTATGACATGGGCACTTTGTGAAACATGAGATTTCCCCCCCCCCCCCTTCCCCCCCCCCCCCATCTCAAGACTGAAATGCAAATAAACACAAAAGTATGTCAGAGAAAAAGGAACAGAGTGAAAAGCATACGCACTTTAGAGAAAGAATCAAATGGGACTCAAGAAAAAAAAAAATGTTTGCCCTCTTTCTTTTGAAAGGGTGAACTTTGTTCTATCTTGAGCTCAAAGTCAGCAATGACACATAAGAAGAAATATCTATCACACACAGGCAGCTTTGACATACCGTATATGCCATATACATTCTGCAAGGTTTTATTTTCGCAAATTTCGCCAGCTGGGTAACACGCAAAAAAAAAATAATCTGATCCCCAATTTGAATGTGATGTGCCGGCACACTTTTCTCCATTCAGTCTTTTACTCCATAGTCATGAATCTAACCACTCGTGAAATTGCGGGAAGTCCTGATTTGTGAAAAGTTTAAATTTACAGGGAAAATTGCAGCTTATTTACAGGGTAAATATATGCCGTATACACTAGTATACTGAGGTGAGGTAAAAAAAAGGACAAAAAATGATTCAAGGTTGCTTAATTAACTCTGCTGTTAATGCAAAACAGCTTGCTTTAATAGACCTGTACAATATCAATGTCAGGGATACCAACATGGCCAACAACACTGCAGTCATCTAAGGGCTGACAAGACATATCTTTGGTGGAAAAACAGTATTTTCAATGAAACCTGCAGTATTTTGGCAAAAAACACAAACAAACACCAGTACAAATACTGAAAAAAAAAAGTATCAGTTGGCATATCTGCAATGGTATTGTATACAGTAATGGTGCTGCGAGGGTGAAAGGTCAGGCAACGTATCACATAAATTGTAAGATTTAATATCTACACAGACAATGACATAAAAAAGACAAACAAGAGCACATATAAGCTCAAATACACACACAAACACACACACACACTCACACACTCTGGTGCTACATACTTGTGATCACGAAATTGAATGGATAATTCGTAACAGGCAGTCATTCCATATCTTATACAATACACAAGAGATAGCACAGGCTACAGCTGCATATGGTTGTCATTTTCATTCTACGCCTTTTTGAAGTCGAAAACCGGGAATGGAAACCAAGCTGCTTACATCTGTGCATCATCCCATCTTGAAACACGACGGGTAAATCAGCATTCAAAATGAAATGAAATTGACCTTATTTTGTTCTTATACAAACTCTGACTTGGGGGGGGGTGGAGGGTAAGAACCACTCTGACCACTTTCTCCATTACGGTAAGGCTTTAGTCTCTCCTTCCATATATTGTCAAGATGATTCCTACAAGAACCTTGCATAGCATGATTAGAGTAGAAGGCTTACTGTGGTGCTACCCTATAACCACACGGTAAACTTGTGATTACCTGTACAAAGGTGCATCTTTCTCTCTCTTCCCCTTTCTTGATGAAAATACAGTCAACCTTGCCTAAAGTCAAATCTATTTGGACTGAAGAAAAAGCTTTGACTTAGAGAAAATTTGACTCATGAGGGATTAAAATCAACGGATATAAAGAGAAGCAGACTTGAAAAGACTTTGACTTAGGCGATTTTTTTGACTCATGCGAGGTCATTTAAGGGATCGTGTAGTTTTGGTTGAAACCTAATTTCAGGTTCTAACATTTTTTGGTGAGATAATGAGAAACCTCTTACAAATATGAAAGAGCATATGTAATTCTATGAGGAAATCAACGTTTATTTGATGAAAATTGGTTTTGAAATGGCTGAGATATCCAAAAAAGAGCGATTCTAATAAAGTGCGGGACCTACACTTTATTACGATCGCTTTGTTTTACTTTGTTTTTCGATGTTTCAGTCATTCCAAACCCGATTTTCATCAAATAAACTTTGAATTCCTCTTAAAATGGTACACTGTGTTCTATATCAATAAGTGTTTTCTTGGTATCTTGCAAAAAGTTAAAAGCCTTATTCTAATCTCCACCATTACTGTACCATCCCAAAAGCAAGGTTGACTGTATGTCAGTTTGAAAAACGGCCTTCCTGTACTTGTATAATGTAAAACACAGTATTGAAGATAGGGAAGACACCAATAATTGCATTTCAAAACATAAAGATATAAAATCTTGTTCACTTTCTAAAAGATATCCTGAACAGTACAAAGTTTGGTCAAATTTCAAAGTTTTTCCTCTTTCTCAATCCAGTGCATACAATTCAGTACTCCAGTGTTTACAGATTTGAGGCGATCCTCTCTATACTGCAAGAGAGATAATGTGATTCTCCAACAACTGACAAGCCTAATGCATACAAGCCACAGCTGCCTTGTGAATAAACTCTGCAAAAATGAGTTATGCAGAATTCTCTCTAAATTAAAGTTACAAAGACAACAACAAGACATGTTTATCATCAGTAGATGTGAAATACCACAACCATGTATGGTAGCTTACAAACACTGAGAGACAAAATTAATTTCAAAGTAAAGGGTCTCTATTGCATTGAGATATTTATCTCAATATTGGAGTGCATCCCTCAAATGGCAGTGCAAAAAACACCCCAGTCCTGCCTCCTTTACATGTACATGAACCGTAATAACCTGTTCACAGACCTGGAGTGTGATTAATGCGCTGGTAATCTAGAGTGACGTACACGCTCCTCGGTGCATAACATGTTTGAGCAAATATTTAAACCGAAAATTATCTGATCACCATAGAAAGCCAACGGGAGAGCAAATGACGTCATTGCTGAGTGGATGAGAGAAAGCAGTCTCATTTCTTAAAGTCTGACTGGAGAAAAGGGACATCATATTATGGTCATTGAGAACACGGCAATATTGATTTGAATATAAATGTGTTCTTATTGTGACCTTGACATTTCTATGATGGTGTCTGTATTTTGAAGACTATCGTTGCCGGTGCCAATGCTAAGTACATCTCTTGGGTCTTCAGCCAAAGTGACCTGAGCATTCCAGATGGCTGTAGACTTGTGGGACAGGCTTTTCTTACCATCCTAATGATAGATATATTGGCAGGTATCTCCACAACTGTGTATGTCACAATTGTATTCCAGATAACTGTCCTTTAAAAAAAAAAGAAAAAAAAATGATTACGGTATATTTAAGGTGATGAGTTTCAGTCCCATAAAAACTAATGTAATAACTTATAATGGATGAAGATCTCAACTATGATAATCAATGGAGTTGTAAACAAAAATACTACAACACGTCCAATTAAAATTTCAGTTATAACAGAAACTGTATCGATACCACTGACAACTCCCATCATTATCATAGTTATCATACTTTCATAATTATTCATAACACTAGAACCAATACCATAATGTTGTAAAACTGATCATCACAAGTACAATAGTTGTGACGACATCATTTTCACTAAAAGAGATAATACAAGGGAAGTGAGTCTCTACAGATTATGAGTAATTTGCTTCCGAAACATTCTAGCCATGCACGATAATAATCACAGTTATGATGCCCTGGAAGAGGAAAGGAGGAGGATGAGGAGAGGGACGGGAAGAAGAGGAAGAGGAGAAAGAGGAGGAGGAGGAGGAGGAAGAGGAAGATGAGGAAGATGAAAGGAGGAGAAGGAGGAAGAAGAGCAAGAGGAGCAGGAGCAGGAGGAGGATATGAGAAGGCAGAATGGTGGTGGTGGTGGAGGAGGAAAAGGAGGATGGATCAAGACAGATGAGCTGGGCAGATATCGGAAAGCCTGGGATGAGTCACATGGGGTCAATCCAGAAGGTAAATGAGGGTAAGTGATATTAACCATGGCCTCCTATTCCTCCTTAAACACCTCCCCACCCCCACCCCACCACCACCACCACCCCCACCCCACCACCACCCCATCTTGGGAGTTCAATCATCCTCCCACTGGTAGGCGTGTCGGGGATGGATATGACGAAAAGTGGAAGAAGAATAAAGTGGTATCTGTCACCTTCATTGTGCATCCATTAATATCTCCATTACCTTGCACATATACTCAAGCTCTCACTGACATTGGCTTACTCTAAAATCTGTCCACCCACTCATCACAGGAAAATGAGGTCACTTGATAAAATGGATGCCTCTAGACTTCACCAAAAACTTTTCTGCTCTCCTCTTCTTCTCAGACTTTCAAGTGGAGCGAATAAGTAACATCTATAACATCAACCAGGTGCATACCAAATAAGATGATTTTTCATAGACTTGATGAAGACAAATGTACAAAATCTCTTCCGTTATGAGTGTCACATATAAAGGACTCTCATGAAAATAAAGCTTCCAATGAATTAAGATAATTTTTTAATGTGAAATATTAAACATCCCAAACTAACAAAAATCAAAATGCTCAATTCGCAGTAAAGCACATCTCTGACCCTATTAAAACCCCTGTTGGATGGACTGATTTTCAGTGTGAATAGAATGTTGCTGCTAAAACATCAAATACCCAGCAGCCTCTGAATATTCATTCTAAAAATCAATTTTACGTACCTCAAAATGCATGACTCATTGATTCTTTTGAAACATTTTTTCTTGACAATTCCAAGACCAATTTCAGGAAATGTGTTTCAGATTTTCTGCTACATACCAATCTCCACTGTCTAGTCATTACTCAGGGTCATCATTTCAAAGAAGGAAAAAGAAGGATTTCTCATGAACGCTACATATAACAGTCCCCCCCCCCCCCAAAAAAAAAAAAAAAAAAAAAGAAAGAAAAAGAAGATGCACCATCATTTCATGGAGCTTACTTGAAGAGCAGCAATATCTTACAATGTTGTACATAATGATTTTTTTTTTTATTTCTTCTCATCTTCATATCTGGCTTATCTGATAGATCTTAGGCACACTGAAGCATCATAGGGATGGAATTTCAGCAACTGCCAGCAGAAAAGGGGCAACTGTCCTTGCTAGCCTGCTCTCAGGCAAGACAAGACAAAAATGGAAAGACCCACGGGGTGATGAACGCACCAACTCTTGATGCATGAAAAGGGAACCTTGTCATCAAAAGCAAAGAAATACAGTTGGGGGTCCTTGAGGATTGGTGATGAAATTCCCTAACCCCCAAATGAGCGATATGAATCTTGCTCATGTGCCAATAGCCAATCAAAACCTAGTTCTCCCCCCCCCCCCTTCAAAAATTTTTTAAAAAGCTTTGCTGGTATTGACCACAAACTCGCAAAAATGCCCTTGACTATGTGACCTCCTTTTTCTGAACTAAAAAAAAATCAATGAATAAGAGAGAAAGAAATATTTGTTAAAATAGAAAAGATAACATCAATTCTTTGCTTCACTAGCAGCTGAAATCCCTCCAAAACATCTACTAGTACCCAGAAGTCTCCTGCAGATTCGAGATGGAGTCTCCATGGCAACCGAGATGATGAGAGAGATAATAGAGAGATAGAGAGAGAGAGAGAGAGAGAGAGAGAGAGAGAGAGACCGCCTGATGGGACTCTCATACCTCTAGCTGCCCTCACAACATAATCAATGGGAGTGGATGTCGCACGGCAAGGCCACGATCGTTCGGCCCCGTGTTCCCGTGGAAATGTGAACATCCGGTCCCGGTGATAGCTTCTGCAACAATGAGAATGGGAATTGATTGCTTGCGGAGGCCTCCTCTGTCTGCGACGGGGGGGGGGGGGGGGGGGGGGGGAGGAGGATGTTGGTGTATTGGGTGTTAAAAGGAAGAATGGGATGGGGGGATGTGAACCTAAACCACATGCTGCCTCCGGAGATCGACATCCAGGTGATTACAAGAAAACACGTTCTGACCTGATGCATGCAATATAGAATGTAATTAGGTGCATTGGCACTGACAGATCGATGCATGCACAGAAAAATAGGACAACTGAAACCTGAAGCAAGACTATTTCAAATTTTAACCATTCTCAAATATCAACCAGGAGTGACTCACTCGCTTTGTCTGTATGGTCAGAAACTCCACACACACATCACACAAAGATATTATTTGTATGCCAGATACAAGGCTTTTTGTTTCGTCAGCTTTTCATGTATATTTGGAAGCATGTATGCTTGGAAGTTTGTACGATTTATTACCAGCACTGACATCACTACCCTCTCTAAGAATGGTAACTGGCATTTAAACATTTATGATATCACTATACTACAACCACACATGAATGTTTCTTACAGGGCGACCAAAACTCCCACCGCTGGACAAGTTAATCAAAAGGGCAATTGCATCTTCTGTGCGCTCGTACCTTGCCCACATACATATGTTTGGGCAAGAAAGGCACAAAGGAAAAAACTCCTGAAATGCCACATACAAGGTTCTACACTCCCCCCCCCCCCCCACTCGTTTGCTTGG
Source organism: Diadema setosum (assembly GCF_964275005.1). Classification (NCBI taxonomy): domain Eukaryota; kingdom Metazoa; phylum Echinodermata; class Echinoidea; order Diadematoida; family Diadematidae; genus Diadema; species Diadema setosum. The sequence continues at coordinate 4,900,560 of NC_092705.1, forward strand.
CAATTTAATTTTAAGCTCACTCCTTGGCAAGATAAAAGAATAGGTAGAGTACTTGTCACTTGCAAGTTAAATGTATAGGACACAAAGAAGAAGAACATTCTAAACGAAGAAGCACAGAATATTCCTATTTCATTATCATTTTATAAATTTTGTCGTCTCATGCTGCAGGGTACCAAAATATAGCTACATGTAGATTTCAATCAAACCATCTTCAAGGAAATTCAGATTAAAACCGCACCTGCTTAAGAACTCTTCTAATCCTTGAGATGAAAAAGCTCCATTTAAAATCACTTTACTGCATGATTAGGCAGATAAATGGATGCAGATGGCTTAAGCTTTAATAACAGCACGTTGGTAAAACAAAGGAGTGCACAAAAGGTTTCTGATTGTGTGTTTTTGGCATTACACACGAGGGAAATGAAAATATTAATGACATCTATGCATGGAAAGTGAGCTGCGCTCACATATTCTTTCTCCCCCCGGCTCTGCCGAGATGAGGGTTGCCGTGGCAACCATTAATTATTCGCGCGTCGGTGAACTTCTAGGCTGGCAGGTGTTTCGGTCCCCCTCCCCCCCCCCCCCTTCCTCTTAAGACTACTAAGAGAGGCTGACAAGATATTATTCACAGACAGAAATATGCTTGCAAGAAGAAGAATTATCTGCTGCAAATTTCTACAGGTCTCAATCTAAGGTAGTAGAAAATCTCACGCCCTATCAAAAAAAAGAAATGAAAAGAAAATTGATATTTACTGTAAAACAAGCTAGTTTGGTGGCATGAAAATTTTTTTTTTTTTTGCGAATTGGAGCAAAGGCCATTCAGTGGCATGAAATTTTTGCAATTTGGAGCCAACGGCCTTTTTTCTGGCATGAAATTTTAGCAAATTGCCACTAGCATTCAACGCATTTAGTGCAGACAAGAACTTTTGCATACATGTATTTTAATTTTGCGAATCTTGGCTTTCCCAAAATTAAAATGCACACAAACATTTAAATGGTTTAACAGTAGTACTCACAAATTCAGTTATTGCTAAATGCACAACGAGGAGACTCATTTTTGAGTGTGATTACATCTAGGTGACAAAATATCATACATCTTGCTTAGAGCAGTATGGAAAAAAAAAAAATCCACCCAAATACATTCTAATGCGACGCAAACTTGTCATATCTTCGCATTCATCATATTCAACACTTTCAACATTTCTTTCAATTCTTTTAATGATTTTCTGTGCCGAACAAATGTTGTCACAAAGCTTCAACTGCTTTAGAATTTTGAATGCATAGTACCCTTTACAGTCCTCCTGTAAGAAACATCCGAGGACAAATAAAACAATATTTTTTTTTTTCATTTATCACACTAGCTACAAATATCTATTCCTTACAAAGTATGGGAAGGAGTTCTGTTTACACCAGGAGTAATGCAACATGCCTCTGAGGTGCTGTAGTAACCTTTCAAATGAAAACTGCCTGCACAAACATTCTCAATGGAAAATCCATAAATCTTGTTTGTATAACATATACAGTAAAATGAAAACACTCGGGGCATACTCGAAAGAGGACAAATGAATGTTGGCATAGCACTGAGATAGATATGTACACGTATGTGAATCGTATGTATATGTATATGTATGTATGTACATGCATTGTATATACATATATAAATCTTGAAAGAGTATGAATACAAAAACCAATTATATGCTTTTTTTTTTAAAGATCATCATCAAATGGAAAAAAATCTAATCTTTTCGATGTCATTGCATATTCCATAAGAAGAAGTATTTTTTAAGATATCAAAATATCACTTATATTTAAAATTATTTCCTTGTTTTTCAGCAGATTTAATCTTAAACATCCCAAATATAAAAAAAAAATGGACATATCTGTATATGCATTTAACTCTATGTAGAGATAATAAAGAGGAGAGGGGGAGGGAAATATGGATAGACAGGTAGACAAATAGAGACAGATTTTTTTGACATCTCAGAAGAGTAGATAGAGAAACGATATTGGAGAAATGAGATGAGACAGATAACACTGCAGTTTGCAGTTCAGTGCTGAAAAAAAATTATTGCGCACTATAATTATGAAATGTCCTCTTTGCGTGTATATATCAAGCTCATACTGACTTTGATACAGCTGACTTGAGCATCTTGTCAATCTGCTTTATTAAACTCATTTTCATGGTAAATATGCGTCCATGACGTCGCATCAAATGAAAGTCTAAAACAGCGCCCTGTGCGGACAAACGGGACGTTCCGCGCTGCCAGAGCATACAAAATGTGCAGCTACCCTTTCAAGATTTGAACAAGAGGTGGTGCCCTTCCACTTCCAAGCACTGCAGGATCAAGGTGTGCCATGAATGAATTCCTGCAAGGAGGGGGTATGGATGTGCCTTCCAGGGATAACACACAGAACTACGTAAGCCTAGATGGATATATTGCTACTTTCTGCCAACTAGGATTGCCTCTTCACTGACAAAAATTCTGCATCATTTTCATATCCTGTATCATAAAACTTATGCACTCAATTTCTGTAAAATATTTATATGTTTCTGTTGGAAATGGAAAAAAAATGAATGAATGAATGAATGAATGAATGAATGAATGAATGAATAAATAAATGAATGAAACTGGGAGCTATACTGTAGAAGAACTGGAGTTCTGACCAATAAATGGCATCTTCTGCAGTACAGTCAATAGTGATGCAGGAATTAACCTTGACTTGATTCCTTCTGTCTACAAGTGTGTAAATTGCTGTTTGCAAGATTTTCTTCTCTCTCTCCTCCTCTTTTATCTCTTCTTCTCTTCCTATCTCTCTCCTACATATCCCCCCCCCCCCCCCAACTCTGGTATGAAGAAAGGGAGATTTGCTAAATCATCGTAACAAACGTTCCATCATGGCTTCATGACAATAAAAAAATAAATAAAAATACTGGATTTAAACAACAATTGGGTTTGTCTGACTGCATTCCATTCATGCTATTTATAAAGTGTAACTTTCTTGGTATGTACATGTAAATTCTTCCTTTATTCTGGCATGGTTGCTAAAAAATCTGGCATATTTGTATGTGAGCATTTACTTGGCTCAGTTAAAACCATTCATTGTTGGCATGTGTTGGCTTCAACAAAAGAGGGCAGTGTTTCCCCTGCTTTCTGGTTGGAAAACACACGCATAAATTCAGCTCACAATGCACCTGTCGAGCTATAGGCATTTCAAACTACCACATAAAAAGTGTAAGATGTCAAAGTACATCAGGGGGCAGGTCATATTCTTTTAGAGAAGTCACCATAGAAACAATAGAATCTTCATAGCTAGAAATTTCTGTGATTCATTTCATCACCTACTGTGAACCATTTCAAATCTGAATATGATTGGCCAGAAGGGCTTATACTCAAAAGCTTCATTTCTAATGTATGTACAGTATGTACTCAGTATCATTAGGAGGGAAGCAGTACGTAACACCATATGTACAATAGTCTCTAGATTTAACGTCCTCAACCTTTCATACAATGGCATTCAAAGGCTCAAAGGGTACCAACCCATAAGTACATCATTTAATACTCAAAGGAGCCCTTACATATCTGCACTTCATATGAAACAACCACTTGTTTGGGTAATGTTTCTATATATCTTACAAGCAAACATATCAAGCACAACCACATGGACACTGTTTATAGCTACCCATACAGGAAAATATCGTACATGCCCAGAGTGAGTGAGCAAGAGAGAAGGGGGGGGGGGGGATTGCGGAGATTTTAAACCAAAAGCCATTCAGTATTCATTCATGTTTGATGTTCCCAGTCCCAGAAAATGGTGTAATGCTCAATGATGGAATGGGGGGGGGGGGGGGAGCAGCAAGGGAATGGGCCATTACGAACACAAGAGGGCCTCATTTCTGCATTGATGCTAGAAGAAAAAAAATCCAGGGGCAAAAACAAAACAAAACAAAATACATGTACAACAAAATGGCCTGGCTCTTCAGTGGGGGCGATATTCTATCTCTAGCTGCAGAGAGCATCAGGTCTGGTGTGGAGATATACGACCCTCCCTCCAATAAGGATGAAACGAAGGAGCTGCTATCTTGGTGATGGAAATTCATTTTGACACCATTCTCCCAGGGTAGCGAATAATTGAACTTTTTAACGAATGTTCACTTTGGCAGTGTAAGAGCATGGGATCATTTTCTGCTTCAATTATTCACATTCTTTTCACATCTTTTGGGGGCAGAAGGCAGAGGGAATAGGTTGTATGAATGGAAAGGGAGAAATTGCACTCAATATGTTTCTAGTGATGGTACAGACTGTATAAGGTGGATGAGGGAATGGCATTGGTGAAGGAACAAACTCATATGATATTGAAGTGTTTTAGTTAGAACAGTCAAAAGTCCTTTTTGCAAGCATTTTGAATCAAATGGTTTTGACTGCATTGATTATAATATCTGAAAGCTGTGAGGAGCCATCAAAATATATTGTTTCAGTTTGGTGTGATATTGCATTGACGGGTGATCATTTTTATCTTTGTCGCATTCCCACACAAATTTTGAGAAATTCTATGGAGAAGAACACCCAAATAGGTCTGTGAATATCCGTCTCTTACACAGGGGGGCATGGATGCAGGGCAGTGTGTATTTGATCCGTTTGATGGAGGTTCAGTTCCATTTTTTTTTTTTGGGGGGGGGGGGCGCGGAGGTTGCTAGTTAATGTAGCACCAATATCACAAAACAGAGAGCCAGTGATCCAGTGTCGACGGAAGGCAGGCCCCGCACAAATTGGCTTGCATAGCATGTTGCTGGCCTTTGAGGATGTTGCACAAGAATTTGAACATGTTGCAGACACATGCTCAAACCCCTCATTGATCATTCCAGAATCACTACTTCTTGAGCCATTACCATATCCTATGGCAAGTACAATATTCCATTCTTCAAGAGATAAACATAAAACATACAAAAATATGTCATATCATACTTGCATACTTCAAACAAACAAAAAAGGATGGGGAATATTGTACCAGCCTACACATGTGATCTATGGCAGATGAAACTTCACTTCCAGAACTCGAAGAAATTATGATTTCTATGTGAAAGGGATGATCCACCAATCTGCTCATCTGATTAGGAAAATTGGGCATGCTCGCTGATTGATGTTCAGAACAGCTATCTTACAGCGAATGATGGAAAGCTGGCTAGTCTACAATGCTAAACTTCATTATGCTTTGTCATCAAACACAAAAGGACACTGACACACACATATGCACACACACACACACATGGCAGGATATTCCTGTTCCCATGGCGATGATGATGATGATGATGATGATGATGATGATGATGACGTTGATGATGATGATGATGACGATGACATTGCTGATGATGTTGATAGTGATGATGATGTTGATGATAGTGATGATGATGATGATGATGATGATGATGGTGATGAGATGATGATGATGATGATGATGATGATGATGAAGATGATGAAGATGATGAAGATGATGAAGATGATGAAGATGATGATGATGATGATGATGATGATGATGATGATAATAAGATTCTTTGTCAATGAAATAGGGAACACTGTGCATGCTTCTGAAGCAACTCTCTTTGTCTCTAGCCCTTTATGTGCTCAGTCATCTAGTTGCAACTTAAAGGGTGTGTACAGTTCTGGTCGAGGTGTAGATTTAGCTTTTAACATTTTGCAAGATATTCAGAAACCACTCTATGAGATGTAAGGGGGAATGCAGTTCTAAGGGGCATCAAAAGTTTATTCGATGAAAATCGGTTTTGAAATGGCTGAGATATCCAAAAACAAGGTGAAACAAAGAGATCCTAATAAAGTTGGGGCATGTCGCCTTTTATTATTAGCACTTTTTTGGATATCTCAGCCATTTGACAACCAATTTTCATCAAATAAACGTTGAATCCTTCTTACAATTACGTGCTCTTTCATATTTCATAAGAGGTTTTTCATTATCTCACTTAGGAATGTTCAAAACATGAACCCCTACCTCAACCAGTACTGTACAGTCCCTTTAACAAACTTCTTGCATCACCATTCAGAGCATTATTCTTCCAAACTCACCCTAATTTTAAGTTAGCCTGCCCACTCAGACAGCAACAATGTGCCTAAGACCAACAGGAAAGCCATGGACACACAATGGGTATTAAGTAGACTAGGTGATCTATATTCATTGGCAATTAATTTACCAAACATCTGTGCTAATCAGTGTGCAGACGGCACTTGAAACAACCTGCAAATTGCCACTAAACAAAGCACAAGAAGGGATAGGCTAATCAGTGGTGATCTTGAGTATTCTTATGCCAGGGACTTTTACGACAGTCACATTATGACAAAATTCATGAAATCCTCAACAGGCTGTAACTAAAATGAATGCTGCATCATACTGATCCATATTAGACTATGAGGGTCTTGTTGGCCAAGACTAGCCCTCTCCGCATCATTCTTCTTTTTTTTCCGACATCTGCCTCGGCGGCTTGGAGTATACCAATGCTTTGATGAGGAAAAGCTAATCCCGGCTATTTTTGGTATCTCGAGCCATTGACATTTCAAAACCGCGCTTTCATGGTAAATTACTGAAGATACACTGCCCCAGGGGGGAGAATCGTAGCTGGATTATACCAAAGTACTTGGCTTGGTTGTTGCTTTTATTTTTTTCACCCAGAATTTTGATTTTTTTTTTCATAACGCCCACAGACAGATGTATTTATGGTACGAAAATGTGATTTGTTGAAAGTGATTGATTGTGCGGAAGATATTAATGCGCATTTATGCTGGGATTTGGCACGCTGGTAAAGACTGAACAATAGCAGTAATAGAGGTTTATTGATGACAGCGCGCTCTAACATCTACCAAGATGGATGGGGACATGTCTATGAGTGTTATTAACTTCTGTCCATTCAATGAAATAAACCGAATAAAAAAGGAATGACAAATCAGCACACTTAATGACAAGATACCATCTTTGTTCATCAAATTGTTTCATGTGTAGTCTGCTTTAAACCATGAAGATATTCTGATAATTCTGCCAAATCTTATACCAGTGTAAAGTGGCTTCTCTAGTACCTTACTCACTCTCCATACGAAAGTATTGAGCAATGTGTAATCTGAAAATTCAACGGTTGTTTTGATACATCACATAAGATAAGCAACTTTACTTGCTGCGAAGATATGTATATGCCCCAGGAAGAAATTTTGTTGAAGGAAAGATAAAGAGAATAGACAGACCAACGATGCCAAACTCCTATCTTATAAATGCTACGTGAATTTCTACTGAACATCATCCCTTTTTCAAGCTCACATCCCCTAAAATAATGTTGCAAATTTCTTCTCACACACTGAATTCCAGGATGACTACTCCCATGATGCAAAAGAAAGAGAACCCAGCAAAAGATCATTGCCCATCTTGATTTCTTTTTACACCATATTTTGCAAGTTGGGTGCTATTCATGAATTTAACAACATACACAATTCAATTCTGTTACTCCCAAGATTGCAATGTGCATGTGTACATTTCTCTGTCCATTGCTGTACTGTCTTGTCAAAACAATCTACTGTGCTATAAATGACTACATTGTGAAAAAGAAACAAATGTCATGGTAACTTCAACAAACATGAAGTAAAGAGATGCTTGATACCAATCAAAACATGTCTGTGAGAAGAAAATCCTGGAAGTCTACATGGCAGACCACACAGTGTTCTTATTTACACTTTATAAACATTCAATAATACTCTTGTACTTACTGCATCAAAAGGCACACAACACAGGTGTGTGCTTTGAACTCCTTTCTTTTCCCCATGTTTCCCCATGGAGGCACTGGTTGAGTGCTTAGTCCCACCCTAGCAATTCCGTGTAGTTCAGATTCCTTCCAAGGCAGAATATGTGCAATCCATACACAGTCATTGACAAACAGGGTGCAGACAATACCAATTTTCACAGACAACAAATGTCAGTAGTACTCGATCCTTCCAAAGAATGATTTTTCACAAACCACTGACAAATCCGAGGGGAAGTTCTTCGCAGCTCAAGCGACGAGCCTCACGTAGAAAATGCATCGGCCGCAAAGAGGATGATCGTGTAAAAGGCCTCCCACGACTTACCCAGTCATCCCCCATCCTCCACATCAGCCTGAATTTATTGTCTGCACTCTCTGACTGTGAAGAAGGAGAGAAGAATCCTTCCTACGACTGCATCCCCCCGCCTTGCTCCCAGCTTTCTCCGAGAGGAGATGGATAGCATTCCAGCGGGATGATACCACAGCGCGGTATGCGGGCCGTCAAGTCAAGATTTACAGCCGTCCATCCCGAGTCTCCCCAAAGGCACGACAATTTCCACTTCTCTCGCATCCAACATGGCTTGCTCCCCCGGGGGGTGGGGTGGGAGGGGGGTAACGCGCCTCCGCAGTTTGCGAAGTGGTATTGCTGCTCTTCTTAACGGCTGGTGGTAAAGCGTGGAATCAAGTTGGAGGCATCTCTTGCATCGTCATCTGATCCCTGGCCCCAAAAAATTCATCCAATGCTTGTCCAAGACCAACTACTTCGTGTCGAATTTACAAACCTTCTGATAAGACACAGTTGCTGTGCAGAAGTGCAAAAAGGCACATGCCTCGACTCCAAACACCAGAGCAACATCTACCGGCGGCCTCAGCAATCCCCTATGCTTCATCCCTGGATGGCGATGAGGTACCCCATTTGATATGTTCCTTCATCAGCCGACAATATGCACATCAGTCTAATGGTGCTACTTAACAGCATCGATGGATTTATGTGTGGGTAGAATGTATCTCGAGTCTGTTACAAAGTGCTACCAGGTCAGGGCGGTGTTACTCGTCATGTCGATGTGGAGGGGCAGAAAGATATCTCTCGCCCACGGCCACATCACGTTTAAAAAAAGAAAATCTCCAATCTTGTCTCCCTCCTTGCGCAAGTGCGCCAAATTTCGACATAGAGGCTGCGTCACAGCCTGCGATACTCACGACACGACTACCTGCCCACACGGGGAGGACATTGGATATCACTCTGTGTGTGTATGTGTGTGTCGCACCGCCAGACTTACAGGCGGTGCTTAGTGGATGTAATGCAAGCGAGGGCAGGCTTCAATTTGATGCACTCCCTTTTCTTCCTCTCTCCCTCCCTCCATCCCCCCCCCCCACTCCTCATGACATTCTGGATTCATGAATGATCTATGACTTCCAGGGCGAAGTGTGCATAGACTTGCTTTTTGAATGCAGAACATGAAATAAAACCCTCGAATGCAACCTGCCAACAGAAGACGAAAGAAAGGGGGGAAAAAAAGACTGGGTAAAAAGGCATAAGGGTGGAAAAAGAATGAGGGCCCAGCCTCATGCATAAAAATACTAGTCTACAATATGCAACCTTTGCCTGCAGAGTCAACACAGACCGATTCTCCAACACCCTTCCCCTCCCCCCCCCCCCCAAAAAAAAAAAAGAGAGAAGAATAACATGAGGGAATAAACTTGAGGACCTCACTCCAGGGTCTGTGCACCACACTCTTCCCATGAATATCCTGCGGAGAAGAGCTGTACGTAGTCTTTCCTTCCAGACCCTTCTCGCAGAGGATGGGTGGGGGGAAAGACGAGGCGCATTCAGCCACGGATCGACCATCCAACCGCACAGCACCTCTTGTCGGTGCTCACACAATGCCAGGTGTATTGCTAACTAGATGTGGCTGGGCAAATGGTTTTGAGCAATCTAGCAGTGGTCCATGACAATGCATTTTAATGAATTCTTTGCAGACAAACATACTTCCGTCTTTCCTACCCTTGATAAATTCATTCAAACGAATGGGATGGATTTGCAAGCATACAAATAATACCCAAGGAAATGTATAACGAATGTCTAATGTGCATACAATGCAAAGACATGGTGAGTCAGACATGGAGACAAACAACATACTGACAAATGTTTTCATTAGAATAAAATAATTGGGTTTGGAATGTGACATTTACGGCATGGGCGAAACGGAGACAAATTAAACTTGTGGGCGAAGAAAAGATTTAACACAAGACACATGCATGAAAATTTAATTAAGAAGGGTTCATCAATCATATACAGATGGAGACTATTAAAAATTCACCATGCTGTCTTTTGTATCAATAATGAAACCATGCATCATTTCTCTCTTTTTATTTTTCCACAACTGAAAACTCAAGATATCTGCTTCTTTGTTGCAACATGTAAATCTCGCAATTAAAAAACAACAACACACAAACATAAATCTCCCTAAGCACTAGACCATATAATAACCTCTTGGTAATATCACTACCAACATCTACTTGTTATTTAAAAATATATGAGATTCCGGTACACGAAATAAGACAATGCTGTTAGTACATTTCCCCAATGCACAAGAATTATGCATTACCTGAACATACATTTAGCTAGGTAAATTACAAATCAGTCATTCTTCTTGCACACAAAATCCTGAACACTTGATACAGACCCAAAATGATGTTTAACATGTCTCTTCCATAGTCTATAACTTTCCATAGGACTTGACAACTTTCTTCATATGGAAAAACAAACAAACAAGCAAATAAATCCAAATCATAAATTAACTGGACTTACAAGAAGTAAAATGTCTGACACTGCATCGACAAAAGTTTCCACTTTCAATGAAAAAAAAAAAAAATGCTTGACAAAATAATACAACAGTCACCTGAGCAGTATCAATAATCATTCGCACTGAGCAAACTGCTGGAGGAATGCAACCTCTTCATGAAATTAATTTTCCTTTCCTCGGCCATCATCTAGGGCAATCCCCTCCACCCTCTCTTCTCCAATTTTTGCCAGTCTTTCAATATTACCTCACATCCCCCTTATACCAAATAAAGAATAGAGAGAGAGAAAAAAAAAAAAACACCATCTCCACACACTTCATTCTAGAAGTCCTTGCCAGCCTCAAAGGCATCTTTTTTTCTGAGAGGTCAATTTTCAAATTAACGGCGCTCGGCTTTTCTATCACAGACCTAAAGAAAATGCTAGCAAGCCCTTGGCAGAATATGAAATATAATATAAACATGAAAACAAAATTACAAAGGGCCTTTGATATTTCAGTCTACTTCAATAATGCTTTCCTTTGTTACCTGAGGTGTGAATACATGCAGGTGAGTTCACATCCTATTAGTTTTTCTTGAATACAAAGTAGCTAGGCATATTGATCGACTACAGGAGCTCTGTAATCTAAAGAGCACTGGATCATTCTCTAGTCCTCCCCCTCCTTCTCATTTTTTTCCTGTTCCTTTTCCATCTTCTTGCTGATATTATCATCAGTACTATTACTGCCAATGCTATCATTATTAGAATTATAATATACAGTCAAACCTGTCTATAACGGCCACCCGCTTACGCACTATACACAAAACATTTAGATACATATAGGCCTCTATACATAACAGATCACAATACTCTGACGAATAACTTATACAAGTACCACTAGTAGCATTGAACAATGACACCATCAGATATGATTTATGCATAGATACAATACCAGTATGATACACAGAAGCAGGGCTAGTAATTACATCAACAGCTGCAAGTTATGTAATACGTAGCACCTCTGCAACTGCCACCTGGAGCGCACCTTACAGAAATTTTTGGTCAATATCTCGACTGGGGTTGAAGTACACACAAACACACACATAACTCACACACATACTAGCACACTCTTAAGTTATACATACACATACACACGCACATTTTTTTTTTTTTAAACACACACATACAGGCATGCTCTAGCGTACACACACACATATACACACACACAGACACATATACAAAAAATGCATGTCCACACACATACAATGTACATCCATTCTCAATCACACACAAACACACATACAGCCACTCTCATACAGACATACACATAACAAACACACACACATACAACCATTTTTCCCACCGTCATCGATCAGGAGCATCATTCACTCATCGTTAAGATGACACTAATTCGACCCACATAGGCACTCTGCGATAATCCCCTCCTAATCACGCCGCAAATTGTTATGCACATCACAATTATCCCGCGAGAGAGTCTGCCATTACGCGTGATCTACTGTTCCCATTCTCATCATACAGAGGATATACAACGACAAAATCATATACAAATCATTTTTCTGTAACAAAATGACATAGAAAGAAAATGGAAGATGGATTTAGGAGAGCAAGAGGAGCTAAGTTTTGCCCCCCCTCCCCATTAACCTTCACTTAATGCCATATGAAATGTAAACCTACGCATCCCTTGAATCCCCCAACCCCCCACAAGGTGCTCCTGTGGTACCCTTTAAAAATTCCCACCGCTGCCACTACCTACGAGACCGTGAATGATTTATCCGTAACATTCCCTGCTCCAGTAATGTCCCCCTTGGAAGAGGGATGCTCAGAAAGCCATGTCGCGCACATTGCAAAGGAATGCATGTATGTAAAGAGAAGGAGATAAAGAAGAAAGAGCTAGAATGTAGAGATGAAGAGAAAAAGACTAAAATGGAGTTGAAGTAGAAATAAAATCTTCCTTTGATGGTGAATACATGCACAATGAGATAAAATATTCTGGCAGTTGTAGACCTATTCATAATCAGCTTTAGCAAATGTGATTATAGATTCCATCACATTCCCCCACACCTCAATATCCCTGCATTTGACTTTTGTCTTCATTTGCTTCACTAACCTGTTAGGGACTGGCTGATTTTGCTACAACACACATTTCCCACAGACACCAGCCCAAGTACATTTGGGACTCATCTTCAATGGGTTAAAGATATATTTCATTAACATTTCTATTAGGGGATGTGCAAATATGCACTGACGAGTGATATCGACTCTTCATCAAGTCCAAACCTCATAAATCCCTTTTATCCCCATGGAATCCCATTTTCTTTGCTCAATTTTCAAATTTGATGAATCCCTTTCATCACACTTTTTTTTTTTGACTAGAAACATCCAAATGTGTGTTAATCAAAACCTTTTAATAGTGAAAAAATTGGCACCTATTTACAATAAATACCCAAAACAGTAAAATTGTAATCCATATTAAACCAAGAGGCAATATTTGTAAGATTTTTCATGACAAGAATGTGCTAAGAAACCACCAAAACAGCCCAAAATTCTCCCTCATTTCTCTGTCATTTTCCCTTTACTGGACATAAACATCCTCCTTTAAGCAATCAATGGCTGGGAAGTTCACTCTACAGTCTTCTTAAAATCGCTTGGCTGAATGGGAAAGCTGACTGCGAGGGGTCAAAGGGCATGTTAGTTCATGTGAACGAAATTCGAGTGCGTCTCAGACCAGATTCATGGGGAATCACACACAAAAAAACTCAGCTCTCTCTCTGCTGAGCACTCCCAAGCCTTGAAAACCTCTCTTCTGAACAGCATACCCTGCTCGGTGCAGAACTAAGGATTTAATGATGCAGGGAGTTGACAAAGTAGGCTAATACTCCCAAACATTTCAAAAGCAAAAAGCCCATCTCCACTAATCCAAAACAGTCTTTGGCTGGATTTTCTGCCACGGTTTTGCAAACGTCACCGACATCTGCTCGCCCCCAAACTAGAGCTTTGTAAGCAGCACACAAAGGGAAGACAAAATTTATTTCATTGCTGCTGCTTCTTCTTCACGGCATATCAGGTCGAACAAATGTCAATCTTTTAAGGGGAAAATCAGTGTTTGCACTGCAGAAATTACTCAATATGGTGGATTATCGCCATTCCCCCTTTATTCTTTATAATCATACTTATATTGAACATAAAGTATTGATTGTATACTAGCCAGGCCTTCTTATTACCATGCAGAATATCATGTTATCCAATGAGATTAGAGTATTACAATAGATACACTGCCACGGCGGTAACTGGTATTACAGCAAACTGCAACCATTGCAAACTCCTTTATGAAATAGGCACCAGAACTTGGTGGGCTCTGCCAAGGCAAACAGATTAAGATCAAAGTCAATAGCACATCCGTCCTTCAGTTGCCTTGGCCTCATACTGCAACATTGCTTTCACAATTTTGAGTTAGAGACCAATGAACAAATGCCAGAGAGCACAACTCTGGGTGGATAAAGAAAATTCAGTGAGGAGTAAATAGATGAGCATGTAAGACCCTTCATACAAGGTAGCTGCATGTGTAAACTGCTGATTTCTTTGCACGTGTGTGACTACCGAGTGAATGTGTACATTTTCATTACCTGGATGCATGCGTGTGCATTACATGATATAACTCGTCAGACAAGGATACCTCGACAGGAAGGGTGAGCTTCGGGGAAATGAGATGAAACAAATTCAGTAGGCGAGCTGCCGACGATCCCCCTGCATCCCGCGGATCTCGCAAAAGCCGACGGCAGACACACGTTCTCCTCCGCACTCGCGCCTACCAGACAGACCGCAAACAGCTTGCCCATTACTGGCATCCCATCATAATTCATGGAATCGCTTCCTAAAGTCCCTATTTTTTGCTCTTAAAAATCCCTTCTCCCCCCCCCCCCCCCTCCCATCCCCCATTCCTTTCTAAAGCACGGTTGACTGATCAGCGGAGCCTCTGAGAAGCGCGTAATCCATTACAGCAGAAATTTTTACAGCTCTACTGTAGAGGTCAACCGCGTCCGCCTCAAGAGGGGAACTCTGTCGCCCCCTCTTGAGGACCCGTGGAACTAGAATCATAAAAATAATTCATGGGACAAACGAGGAAGGAAGGGATCTCTTTAAAAAGAAAAATACGCAATTCACGGTCATTGCCGTCCATTTCTCCTGTGATAGGAATGCTGGCTAGCACAACATGGTCAACAAATTTTACACAGCGCCATCAACACAGTGTATCAGGAAATGGAGGGAACTCAAGATGCTGCTTCCACACCATTAATTCATTTTGCGATGCATTCCATCATGAAAATTCTGATAATGCTCCCTTCACTCCATTTTATTTATGGATGACTTTCAGCCTGTCATCTTCACTACTAAATCATGTCTTGATAGAAAGTGGTCAAGGAGTAACACTCTACGTAGGTGACCTAAACACCAACTGCTAATGCTGAGCTCATACTCAGTACATGCCTATCAATTTCTCATCAAATATCAATTAGTTTCCAGAGCATTTAACAGTGCGTTCATTTTTAGCTGGCATATTTTGTCTGAGAATTTTTCCATCTCATAAACTCAGTAAATGGGTGATTCATTCTCACAGGTGGCAGTAAACGCACGTCCCATCAAGTCATGTGACCAGCATGTCTCGTGTCTGGGTGAATGTAGAGCACACCGCCAAAATGCACACAAATGAAATAAAGGTTCAAACTCCTTAACATTATACATTATGGAATTTATATAAATTCTGTACACATTAACATTCACATCTCTTAATCGTTCATCTAATACTACCCTGTCTATTTGCTTGGGCGGTGGGCTTTGAGAAGACCTGCTGGTAACGTGAAACTACACTGGGCAATCAAAATAAAGTTTATGTTCTCATTTTCTTATTGAGCAACTTCCTGACAAAAATCTATTCTCTCATGTTGGGAAATCCCGCAAAGCAACGAACAGAAATCCCAAAGCAACGACTGAAAAATTGAGTGTACGGTACCGACATTCCATACCGTGACCGACTTGGCAGTCCCATCTCCTTCTCAAACTGGTGCTCAGGTTATACAATGTATGACTAATAAACCCGTTCCAGAAGATGGGCTAGACAAATACGACCGCTTCACTGCATAAGCTACCGAAGGTTTCCGGGAACTGAATTCAATGTATGCATGACCAAAGAGCAAAACCCCACAGTTAAGCAGTAGGCCAAGCATTGAAAACTCTGCAGATTTTTTCTTTAAGGACAAAAATTGCGACATTCAATGGCTTTATTTGATCTACACTACCCATTTGATTTGTATTTTTTTTTAACTCACCACACAATGCTAAGTGAATATCTGGCAGATCATCGTAGTGGGAATGGAGACAATTACGGGCAAACCCACAATGGAAAATGACTACGCATGTTTGGAAGTTGATTCATACAGAATATTTCACCCATTAGCTTATCCCAGTGGCGATCAGAGAGAAAAAATGTGATATGAATTGTTCATATCCCAATCACATCTACGGCTGCCAATATTCCCACATCAATGTCATGAAAGGTTTTGAGAGAAATCAAGGAGAAAACTTATCAGCATCTTAAGATGAAAAAATATATCATGGCTGGGGTGACAAGTCCTTGTATCTCAAAGTTTGCTGAAAATGACTTTTGGGATTAGTGGTCAGATAATCAGTTAGGTGATGTCCTGTTCAAATCCTAGTTGTCTTACCCCAAAAATGAAGAAAGGCTATCCCATTTGATATAGTGCTTTGGCTACCTGCTCTTACTGTACATTTGACATTTGCAGTGACAACACCCGAATCGCAATTGTATGATGGATAGATGAATGCTCCACCAGGAGAATCCCATTTCAAACCACGGTCGCAAACACCATTCCAAACACATTTTGAGTCGTGATTCTCTCTCTCTCAAGTTAGATATAAACTGCAGCCTACAACGGTAGTCATGAACCTAACATGAGGACAATGCACGTCTGCTCTAGGCTGACCCAAGGGGCCGTTATTATGTAACATTCGGATGGACACCACAGTGGCACTGTCATCATTGCAGATGAAGCTAAACAAAAGGAACGCAGGGAGAGATGACCTCCACCCAAAGACATTTCAAGAGCGTCTCAATGGTTTGTGGTGTTTGCAGACATCAGGAGTTGACATTTACAGCGCTGATCCCTGGGACCCACTTCCAAACCAAGGTCACAGGATTTGCATGATCTTTTCTCTACTACCACAGTGTGAGAGATAGATGGAAAAGTAAAGAAGAACCTGAGAAGAAACAGACAGACAGACAGAGAAACCAGTGTCTGTCCTCCTCGATTATAAAGAGGGCCACTGGGAGTGAATTTCTGCAGAAACTTTGACATTTCATTCTGTACCATTGTGGTCAAGCAAATACAAGCAAGGCATGGATATTTGTTGTTTTTAACGGACATTCAAGCAGATGGTAACAAATATATCTTGCCTGCCTTCTTACTACTCCGCTCAGCAGGGACTGAACAGGTGATGCCTTTCCTGACATAGCGCCACGTGGATGATAATTCTAATAGTGCTCTTACGAACT
The DNA here is from genome assembly GCF_964275005.1 of Diadema setosum. Lineage (NCBI taxonomy): Eukaryota > Metazoa > Echinodermata > Echinoidea > Diadematoida > Diadematidae > Diadema > Diadema setosum. The sequence continues at coordinate 4,917,717 of NC_092705.1, forward strand.
GTCCTGTTCGAAGCATCTCTTCTCAATGGCACTTGTAGTCGCAGTGCAGTCATACAGCCATGTTTGCCTTTCCTGACATAGCAACAATGAAAGCGAGTGTTTCACAGCTTCACTCTATAACACAGGCACTGTATACCCCAGCAGGTCTCCTTCATAAATCATCTGGGTTAACGCCAGTCCATACCCTTTCTGAACAATATCATAACAGCCTCTCTTCAAACAACCTCTCCTAACCTAACACGAACATAGCCACACCCAGTCACTTACTATTGAACACAGATCTCAAAAAAGGAGTTTTCACTGCAAAAAGAAAGAAAGAAAGAAAGAAAGAAAAAGAATGAATGAAAGAGAGAAAGAAAGAGAGAAAGAAAGTGACTCTCAATGTCTTGCATACCAAACAGGTTTCAGAGACTGGCGAGCATTCAAGAGAACAGATATGATGAATAGATCTTGTGGACATAGAATACTTGTGGTTACATCACCCTCAATAAAGTCAAGGATCGCATGTATTTTGCAGCCTTCTCTTCAATGACATCCATAAAAATGTGTGCTGAAACATGAGCAGCTTTCACCTTGTGGCTTTTGATTCATTCATGAATAATAATTGAGGGCGGAAAAAGCGAGAAAAAAAAATCAGCAGTTAAAAGAGAACAGGGAAGAAATGAAAGATATACATGTAGCCAGGCACAGAAACTAAATATCGCAGTTCCTTCCTACAGGGATACTCCCTATCAATCATTAAGAAGAAAAAAAAAAAGAAGAAGACACAATGTGAATGTCATTGGTGCTCATCACTGGTTTAGGCAGAGCATTCTTCTATATCCTTCCTCCATATGCTGTTTATAGAATCTCAGGAAGTTCATGTCATTTTGAACATAATTATCACAGAACACTCTCTGTACATGTAAGTCTTTCACAGTTCATTTCTAGCAGATTAAAGGAGACCTCCGGATGATTTTCAGATTTTTACATTTGAACAACTATAGATTAGTAAAACTTTGTACAGAGTTTCAGAATTTGTGATAATTGGGATGAAGAATAAGAATATTTTCAAAATTTAGAACAAATTGCAATGAACAAGGATGATGACATGGCAGAGTCACCATAAGAATGCATGAGTTGGGGCTCAAGGAAGCAGAACAAAAGAAAAAGGCATGCATAGATTATACACAGGTGAACTCGCAAGGAAGCGGTATTGTAATGGAATTACACTGCTACATTTCTGAAATATGTGAACCTCCTATGTCATCATCCTTGTTCAGTGTAATTTGTTTAAGGTTTTTCAAACTATTGTTTCTCTGCTCAAGAACCACAATAAATTCAACAAATCTATAAATTGAGTTGTCGATTTATGTACTACATGATGTGAAATTATGAAAATCGTCTGGAATGTCCCTTTAAGGACTTTTTGCATAGGGTATATACCTTGACTCCTTCACCCCCTCCCCCACAAAAAAAAAAAAGAAGAAGAGAGAAACATTTCTGAAGTCATGCATTGATAGACCCATTCTTGGAGAGCATGGGTAATATGACAACAAACACCTCCTTTTGAATAGCAACAAATATATTTCCACTCTATACACATGGAAGAAAACTAACAACAAATTTTAGGGCAAAGTATATCATGATGTAAGAAACAACTGGTTTTTTTTTCATGCAATAGGTTCCCCACACCCAGTATTCTAAACAAAAGCTACGAAAAATGGCTAGTACAAGAAGCCACCTCCCCAAATTTACTACAAATGATACAAAAGAAACAAATAAATTGAGCAGATTCTTTCTGATACATGCTTTGATGTTTAACTAAGCTCATGCAAAATGTAACAAGTCAAAGAAGAGAAATGGATTATTCACGTTGTTTGTAAATTCACAGCTCTTTCATTCATTTATTCTCGGTCCTTGAAAGCATGAAATTCCTCTTGTTCATTCAGTCATTCCAGTTTTTCTTCAAAGCACCGAATTTACATCATCAGTCACGGGGGTGGCGGGCACCGCATCATCGTTTTACCACTTTGCATCATCTATTTACGGTACAAGATGTAGCCGATGAATCCTTGTTGACTCTCTTGTCTTCCCCCCTGCTCTCGCCGAATCACTCCCTCCCGCTCTCCCTATCTCCATGTCACCCGATACCACGATGACATCAAACCGTTTGGTTGCCATGGCGGCAAGGCATGGAAGCATCAACATCACCACCCGAGATACCTGGGCGTCTCATTCTATCAGGGAGCAGAAGGCATCCTCAAAATACCATCCTCTTTCTCCTCCCCCCCCCCCTTCTTTTTTTCAATCTAGGTCTGATCATGAAGAAAGGGAAGTAGCAGTAGGCTCTCATCCAAACAGATAGTTAAAGCTGGGTAATGTTTACACCATTCAGAGTCTGTGATGTCATCAGTATGTTGTCACGGTAACTAGATTTACGCAAACTGCTCAAAAATATTCTTATACAACAAAAACAGAGAGGGAGAAGAGCAACTGTGTTGCAATATCACAGGCCAATGTCTGGAGTTTGTGAATTCCATCGCTAAGGGCTTGGTTTTTAAATGCACAAGATCACAGCTCTCATCATACGTATAACAGACGTTACTACCTCAGTTACTAGAAAATGACACAAAGAATCCACCAAGAAGGAGAAAGAAAATAATTTTGACTGCCATCAGGGAACACATTTCAAGGGAAAATACAAATCAGACAAAAGTCCAGAGAATGTACGCAAGCTAACTGGAAGTCTACAAGTCATCTAAAGAAGTATCCCTATGTGACATTTAAATACTGCAGCCTTGGACAATAGACTAGACAGTTAATTATGCAGTCTGCCAGTAATAATGGAGAATAAACCACTCGTAATATCTACTGAAGTTGTAGAAGAGCTCCATTTCTATTACCTTTGCTGATATGTAGTGTATGACTTTGATATAAGTTGATAAGTATGATGACAATAATGTCTCTGGGAAATAGGGTTTGAGTAGGATTTCTCTCACAAATCTAATGACGACTGTTAGTGTTATAAAATGAATAATGAACACATTCATGTGTGGAACATCATGTTGGATAAACAACCCTAAGTCAAAATAATCATAACTTCTGATATAACCCACCTAACCTCTGTTGAATGTTCAAAAATCTTTCCATTTCAGTTTTCCCCGATGTCAAAGAAATTACTGCCAGAGGTTTTCTTTCCATTTTCAAGGGTATCAAATAAAACTGCTTATGGTGAAGTAACACACACATGCACACAATGTCACGCACAAGCAGCACACACATGACTCAGCAGCGATATGTTGTAAAGAAAGTGCAATTCTGGATGATGATAATTAACACAATGCTCATTTGCTTCTTATACAAAGGTGCACTGTATGACAGCAACAAGTTGATTGCAGAGCGTAAACATGTTCAGAACTCCTGCACCGCACTTTCCATCGCAATTAAAATAATTCGCTTAGATATGCATCAAGTCTGCCCCTGGAGTGGCTCATAGTTACCTTCTCCATTCACCCCAAACTGTCTGCTGCATACTATTACCTACTATATAATGCCTAGACCGAGACCCACAATTCCTCTCAGACGGAACGATTGTCTCGCGTGAAGTTTGCATCTCGCCGGTGCGGTGAGCCGTCGCAGACATACCGGCACATGAAATTTCAGCTGGGAGGCACGTCCCACTTGATGTCGCTGCTTGCATGCCAAGTTAAAGGGTCTGATTCACAATGCAATCCACTGTAATAAAGCCCCTCCCCTACACCCCCCCCCCCCAAAAAAAAAATAATAATAATAAATGAATTGATTAAATGATTTTTTTTAAAGTACCGTATCTTACAAGTAACAGCTCACTGATAAAAAAAATATGTGTTCAAACATCATCATACCTGGAAAAGGTAATAAATTATTTTTTTATTCTCAATGGCATAACCCTCTTAATCCTTACTTGGCAATCCATGCTTTGAACATGTGGACTAAGGTTGTTTTATGCATAATGCCAAAATCTCACTGATTCTACATCAAACTAGAACAGTTACGGGTCTTCAATCTCTACATACATCTCTTAAATCTCATGCTTTCAATCCCTTTAAGACTATTTAATGTGAACTGAATGCAATGCTCTGTGATGATACTCAGAATAGACTACTGAAAGTCACGGAGAGAGAGAGAAAAAAACAATATGATTCTTGACTTTCTTGTGTTACCAGAAAAAAATTCACTATCACAGAATGTGTCGTGTCAAACAACTTAAACTAAAATATCTCCAGATATGTTTTCATTTGCATACTATTGTAGGAACACCGCCAATGGAAGTTTTCCAAACAATATCGTTGAAGTTTTCTATAGAATAATGGTAAAACTGATACTATATTGGGACTGAAACATTATAAGGCAAGGCACACTGCAAACTAACTGGTCAAACTACTCAACAAAAAAATACAAACGAATTTGATATTTATGAAATCTGTTGATGGCTCCACAATCTACGAAACCACTTCTCAGATTTTGATGAGCAAAACATGAGATGGAGATTGTTGTTCATTTCACATTTCTTTATTCTCCTTTGAGTTCAAAGCATTTTCATAATGAATGTGCCAGTGCTTCAGTTCTGTAGATATCTTGGCTTTCAAGCATGTTTGCCCCTGAAAAATGTTAATAAACACATAGACTGCGGCCAGCTGAAAATGTAATCAACCGCAAATTACCATGGCAATTTTGTAGAAACCCATGCGACCTTTGACACGGCATTTACTGAAAGCTTTCAAGCCATTAGCACCTCTTCGCATTTAGGGCACAGGCATGGGGAAGTTGTTCAGGGGGGATTTCCAGCTACACCCAACGCCTTTAAAAAGTCGGTCAACGCACATCACATCGTAGCTTCCATTGTATCGACTGGAGTCCGCAATGGTTGGGTCGCCAGAATGTGCATCGCCACGGCGATCAATTTCCAATGATGTTTAGAGAGAGGGGAGAGGGAGATAGAAGAGAGTGCCTACCCATGAGAGAGTGAGTGGGTGTGGGTTGTGTGAGGCCATTCACCATTTAGCCCTTACATTTCAAACAGGTCTCCCCAATTACCCTAATCAACAGACAGCCTCCCGATGGCATTCATTATTAAAGGTAAAAAGTGGCCAACACCCTGGAATTTTTCATTCTCAAAATCAAGTAAACAAGGGAGACATAAAAAGATGAATAGATGAGTCAACAATTACAAATAGGTTTGGACATCCAGACTTTGATCATTCTGATTTCTTTTTTTATTATCATTATTTAAATCATCATTACTCAAGTTCATGGAAAGTGAAAATACATTCAACATGAAACATGCGTGTGGGGGGGGTGGGGGGGGGGGGGTAGGAGGGATACAGACATAACAGGACTTCAAATATTGAAAGAAAAATCAGTCCCGTACACAAACGGAAATCGTCCAGAATGGGTTGGAGCTATTTGCAGTCAATTTCACATAAGCTATTTAATATATTCAGTCTATCGTGCTGTGGAACAAACTCACTGTGAGTTCCATACAGTGTACAAAGAGAAAAGGAAGCAGAATATACGTGTATGCCCCTAATAATGTTGGGTGTGACATATTCCAAGAATGGGTGGAGATGTGTATGCGCGGCGGGGGGAGGGGGGGGGGTAGTATCAGCAGAAACAAATTGAGTTTGTTCATCACAGGTTTGCCCTTCCCTGATGCGCGAGGCTGATGGCATCGCAATTGACATGCAATATTGACAGCACGCAGGCTATTAGGGCCTAACAGAAATCCATTCTCCACCCAAGCTTGATTACATCTCGTCCATAACGCGAGGGAGATGGAGGGAGAGACGGAGGGAGGAGAAAGGATGAGCAGGAGGTCAGCGGATGATGTAAGAAGGGTGCAGTCCACCACGCCCGGTATAGCGGGCTCTCAATTAGCTACCACCCTCATCTCATTTTTTGTTTGCTTGGTTGGTTGGTTCGATTGATTTGATTTGTTGATCTATTGCACTTTGGATAACACAAATCTATTTTAAGAAACCCACCAGATTTGAAACATCAGGATGAAAGTGAAAACATGGTGCTATGGGTATTGTGATTATACTGTGGAAAGTGGCTATCACAAATATCAGCAAGTGTCATCTCAAAGCGTTAAGAAACAATGGCTTTTGCTGTTAGAAAGATAATATTCTGAACTTTGAGATTTAATACTTATTTCTAGAAGGCAAGTAGGTCCCTTGAATTTTGTCTCGGGTCTTAAAGCCTTCCTTAAAAGTATGCATCAAACCCTTCATATGAAACCGAGTTCTGCATCGTATTCCTTCACAACACCACTCATCCATCTTCATAATGTGCTCCATCCAACAACTCACATGTTTTCGGCACAACGTTGACTGCATGACTCCACAGCTTCCGGGATGGGGGAAGCCATCCGTCTAGCAACAAGTTGTTACATTCATATGTCGTGTGACATATCATACAATAATTTTTTTTCCTGACCGAAAGAAAAATAATATATTTATATAAAAATACTTTAAAAAAAAATCTGCTGCATCTTCACTAATTTCTTGTCTTTGAATTCAAATCTTTAATCACAAAAAATAACAGCAAATAAAATGTTATGTATTATCTGAGCTTATTCTCAAGCAATGAAACTTTCAATATATGGACAAGTCAACTAAATGGAACAATAAGAAAAAAAAAACCGACATGAATAAGTTTTTCTAGTATCTATAAGATGCATATGCACAGCCAAATGAATAAGAGTGCCGCTAACAATATTTAATCAAAATGCTAAAATAATTACCATCGTGTGTAATTCAACAGGCTGCATAACCCTCCCCCTCCCCCATCAAGGACAAGGTATATTGACTATCCATCAATGAACTTGGAATTGCAATAAAACGAGCAACTTCCATTTCCTGCCTGTAACTCTCCCCCATCCTGCAAGCCTGCCTGGCAAGCCCCCCTTTTTTTCTCGCTTTCCTCATTACCTCCCCCTCTCCTCATCAACTCCTCTTATTCTCGAGCTAGCCCAATTGATCGATTGCCACCTCCCAGTTCTATCTCCAAGGTTTAACACTCACTGTCTTTTTTTTTTCTTTTTCTTTTTCTTTTATATTTGTCATGTTCTGGGGCAAAGAATGATAAACAGAGAGGTGTGGGCAGGGTAAGGAATAATAGAGAAAGGGAGACAGTGAGGAAAAGATAAGGCTACAATGGAGAAAAGAGCAATATCAAAGATGCGTTGCCATGGCAATGCCAGGGATGACTGTGCCACTCCCTTCATTAGAGAGACAGACAGACAGACAGAGAGACAGACAGAATGACAGACAGACAAACAAACAAACAGAAGACAAGGAAAGGAAAGAAAAAGAGATTGATGGATGGAGAGTAAACTGGAAAAGAATAGAGAAAGGACAAAGGAGCAACAAAGAAAAACAGAACAAGAGAAAAGGTGGGTGGAAAAGGGTGTGGGTTGGGGAAATCCTCAAGAATAGCATTAAAGTGTAACAATACCCCGAGTATTATGTTTGCTATAATTTGTAGAATATACTGAAGGCATGCCCTCTGCAAAAACGTCAGAATCTTTTTTGTCACTCAGATTTTTATTTATTGGGGTTTATATGTAAATTCTTAAAGAGTATTCTTTCAATCGCACTATCAATATTTTTTTTTTCCCAAATACATCTTAAACGTTAGTGACATGCAAAGTGTGTGGCGATGAGCTGCCTCTGGCCCGCGCGGTTATCTCAGTATTATCAAAAACATACACGTATAGCTAGAATGTGCATACATCAGTACCGGCGCTTACGGAGCAGAACTTAAATGCACGAAGCATAAATGCCATATTGTTATAGAGATATGAAAGATTCATCAAAATATGTATATTTTCAGGGGCTATCAAAGGTGAATAATGGCTGAGTTTTGTTTTGGTTTTGTTTGTTGTTGTTTTTTGGGGGGGGGGGTGTATTCTAGCTATACACAAATTTGTTTTCCAGGGTATTGATATACTTGAACATGTGTGCTACAATATGCCACATACCTTTGAGAACCTTCTACAATGATAACAAATGAGCAAGTGCTGAAAGAAGCCAAGAGTCATGATTCAAAATGAAAAAAAAAATGAAGATGGAGGGGAGAGAGAGAGAGAAAGAAAGGGAGAGAGAGAGAGAGAGAGAGAGAGAGGCAGAGCATGAGGATGTGTTTGCAGGTAACACAAGGAAATAAACACAACAAATTACCAGAGCCACAAAGAAGAGGACCGTGCTATATTACGAACCAAATGAACCAAAGAAAAAAAAAGTTTTACCAGCAGTTTAAACAGAACCAAACATGCATCATTTGAACAGGACATTCCTTAATAAACCATGATGATAACAGGAATGGGGGATATATTGCGAACTCAGTAAAGAAGAGTTGGAATGAAATCTATGGGGGAGGGGGGGGAATAGTTGGAGAGCGTGTGTCCTTATGTATGTGAGTATGTGTGTGTTTATACATTCAAAATGAATGTTTTTGTCATGTGAAATTACAGGAATCAAATAAAGCTTATTGAAAAACAAATAAGTGTATAAGTGTGTGTGTGTTTGTGTGTGTGTGTGTGTGTGCGTGCGTGCGTGGGTGCGTGCGTGCGTGCGTGTGTGCGTGTGTGTGTGTATGTGTGTGTGTGTGTGTGTGTGTGTGTACATGAGGGAGAGAAAATGAAGATAAAGAGAGTGGGTAGAGATAAAAAAAAAAAGAGGGGCGGGGAAGGGTAGGAAAGAAGATTATTAGAGGGATGATGACTCCCAATAATCTCCTCATCATCCCAAACTGGAAGATCAGGATTCCGACCACCATTTTCATTACGAACTCAATGCCCTGTATCATCTTCGTTGAACCACACACATTACAACAATGCGGCAAATGCAAAGATCACTTTGTTGGAAACGAAGTACATTTTTTGCGTAGTCACTAATACGCTTACATCTAAACAAAAAACAACAACAAATACAACGGAATGATGACTTGTTTTTACGAGCTTACTGATATAAATACCTTACTTTTTTTCTTTTTTTACATATCCCACAATGCATACATTTTGGACCTAAATGCAACTGAAGTAGTTTCATGCGGTATTGAAGCTGAAATGTATTCCTGTCTGTCCTAAACATGTTTTCATCTTTTCCAAATTCAATGTGCCATCTTTCTCCCACTGTAATTCCCTTTTCACATGTGCATGTATAAATCTGTATTACCTCATCTTCATATTACTGCAATTAACTGACTGTTCCCTTCATTCTGATTAAAAGAAAATGCTTGCTTGATGTCAAGATCAACTGCCCATCAGGTCACGTTCATGCAGGCCATATTAACACAGTGTGGAAATGCAAATATGAAACTAGCACCCTTACCAAGGACAAAGTCATGTGCCCTTCATTGGAAACGAAACAAAACTACATGAAGCAGATGGTCGAAACCATGGAAACCATCTCCTCAGCCTTGATCAAGACTGCCAACCACAGTGACCAAGGTTTTACATTTTAGGAGACCATGGACCTGTTCACACTTCTGCAATGTTGTCTCTGGGAGGATACATTGCACAAATGTACTTGAAGATTGCCATCCTGCATTCACACTGTATGAATATGATCACTCAAAACAAGACATTGCGACTATATAGCATTTCTCACCACGCCCACTTAGCGAAAGATTTCTTTTACAACATGCTACTTGGCACTGAGAGGGAATCACAAGATATCCATGGGGTTTTTAAAACATAGGTATAGGCCTAACTATTTTGATCACATAAACATACAAGGACAGTTTTATCACTGAAGGAAGTTTGCATTATGTTTAAATGTTTGTTTGATAGTTTGTGTGTGTATGTGCTTGTTTGTATGCTGGTATGGACAGCATCCCAAGGACAGTGGTCTTCAGATGTTGAAATCAAAACAGAACCAATGTTTTGATGTTTCAAATAATAAAGACTTCCCACCCCTCTCCTCCCCCCCCCCCAAAAAAAAAAATACATGGCCTATGAACACAGAATTATTCGTCTAACTCGTCCAAATCAAGATTAGCCACATGTACTTTTTTACACACATTTTTAAGTCATGTTTGTTCTACTTGTCCACAGAAATTGATTATATAATTTGAGGCTATGCAAAGGTAACAATTATACCACATTTTGAACTCTTCAGAAAAAAAAATGCAACTCTTTAACCCTAAATGCTTCATGTACTAAAGCAAAACCAGATTGAAAACTATGAAAATGAACTGAAATTTGTCATGAAGAAACCTTTAAAACAGTCTAGTAGAAGGGCAGGGGCAAAGGAGGAGAAAGATAATGATAAATACACATACATACACATTGCTGAGCACATGACGCATGTGCACTTCCAAGTGCAAACCACAGGCTCTAGACAACTTCCCCCTGGGAATTTGGAGCGGGGGGGGGGGGGGGGGGGAGGAACAGGTGCATACTAAAAATATACACGTCTTGTGCTTTATAGCAAGACTGGAGAACATAAGATATCATCTCTTTTTTTTTTTCTCCTGGTACCACTGCACAATCAAAACAATTCTCAGGAAACTGAAGACGGACGTGTGGCATGACATCCTTTTGATATCACTCTGCAAAGTTCTATCAAATTCATATGATATGCAATAGTTGGTTATTAAAGGAAGGAAGGAAAAAATGTATGCGATTGCTTCTCATTCAACAGCATGACCGCAACGGTGTGATACTGCCGCGTCAAGTTCTTTCATTTTCAGTCAGTAAAACGTCCAAACATCATGTGACTTGGAGGACTGTATACAAAGCTAGCTCTCTCGTGTACAAAATGTCAAAGAAAATGGGGATAAACTTAGACATTTAGGACATGCATGCATAGCAACAACTTAACAACACACTCCATGGATCATAAGCACATTTATGAAACTGCAAATTCACAGAATTTCTTCTTATTCTTTTTTTCTTCATTCTTTAGGAATTTTACTTGAAATTTTGGTTGCCACTGCAGGACTAGATTTATTTTACTGATATGTTTTATGGGGTTTTAATACTATCAATCCCCATGTAACCCTTGTTATGACTTGAGCTACAGTGTACCTATCTCAGATCCACCTGATGGATTTGAGTTAGGAAAGCCCCTCACCCCCCCCCCCCCACCCCACCCACCCCCCTTAAGGCTGATATCAAATATTTATTTAATTTGTTTAAAGTAGATCCAAGGACTACTATGTCATGAGAATGCATTTATTGAAATAAAAAAAAAAAGAGACACATAAAAATCACCCTACCAGTAAGTTGGATTCAGGTTTTCTTTGTAGCAAAGTACAGCTCAAAGAATCCATTTTAATTCAGACAATCTGATATCTCCTCACCCCATAGATTTCAACTACATGATGACTTTTGCTGTTGGGTTTTGCAAATTGAGATCAGGTATCACATCTACATGTACATACATGTACAAGATTCAGATATGCCAGCCATTATATGTATGGAAACTATCACATGATATATCTGGCTGGCACTGAGATCAAATGACCACCTTATAATATTAACCAGTGTATGATTGCATGGACGGGTCTCCAGGTCCAGTTCTAGTGCATATATGACTTATAAATGTAAAAATATTGCCCTGCTGTGGGGAAAACATATGATACTATTGACCCATTCCTCATGTGTGTTTTCACTTGTATGCCTGCACCTTGCTGATGTTCTTTTCCACAAACAGTAAACCAGAATGATAATTATTACGCAAATGCTGATTTATAATCAGATTTTGGCCAATAAGGTATAGAACACGTACAATGAATGGGGAATCTTTCTTTCCTTATCTTCTATCTATGAATATTTTTTGTGTGAAAATTTCTCACTGCTGTCGTTCAAAATAGTTCACTGGAGACTATGTTAGACTTACATCAATAACACATTTAAATGCATATCATTATGAATAATTCATCTATCTACTTCAGAATGCAGATATTTTTTAAAATCTTGATATCATTTTGCATTTCTTATATCAAGAACGTGTTTTTATTTCCTATCTTATGTTAACTCTCAATGCTACTTGTTTGGCCTGATATACTTCCAAATAACAGCAATCTATTTTTCTTCAGCCAGCCCATACCAGCATGTAGCACTTGCCTTTCATTATTTATGTTCTGTGTCATTTTTATGTGTATTTGTATTGTATTTTGTGCAGTTGTACTGTATTGTGTGTTTTGGGGTCAAATTGATAAAAGACAAACAAATAATACTGATCACCATCATCACCTTATCATCATCATAATAACAATAGTCAATATGATAAGTGATTATAACATCTATAATTATCATTTGGTCTTCTTTATCTAATTTATTACAAATTATAAACTGGAACCTTTGAAATGTGAAGATGATAGTACAGCAACTCTGATACATACAGGTACGTAAATGCTTGTATTATATGCAATGCACTTTAGCTCCACCTTGAAAACATAGAAATAGTGTGAACATCACTTTGGATGCCATCTTTCTGGGAGAGGGCATTTTGTTATTTCCCCTGGGGGGCCCAACAGACAATAATATTTACCCATCAGGACATTTGGAGGAAATGGCTGGTACAATATTCATCAAGGCATGCAAAACTGAAAGGACCTCTTTTATCTTTCATTTTCTCTCTCTCTCTCTCTCTTCCCCTTTCTCAAAGAGTGCCGGGGCAGAATTACCTGCAGATAACATGATGACATAGGGCCTACTGTAGGCCTATGCATCATATATTTCACAGTTTTTTTATTTAAAATCGTTAATCTTAAAACATGCAAAAAAATATTAATTCTGATCACGACATGAATGCGACAAGTACGCATACATTTCTCTATCCACTGCTGTATTCCACTATCACTAATTCAACCATTCCTGAAATTGTCGGGAAGTCCTGATTCTCAAACTTTGATTAGACTCGCTAACTATATTGCACAAACTAGTAAATCCTGCCACTTTTCAATGCAATGCAAAAAAAATATATATTCAAGAGAGAAAAGACATTACATTATAAATATATGTAAATGCAAAACCCAACAGTAGGTAGCCACACATGAATTAAGCAGTAGATTCAGTATCAAGCTGATTCATATAGAGAGAGCAGGATTTGTCAGAAAGAACAAAAATCAATCTTGATATCTTATAAGTTTTAACTCCCTGTGAATCCAACATACCAAGGGATGATGGGGTTTTAAATGGTTTTACTCATGCAGAACCCTAGCTGCAAAAAAGATTTCACACAAATTTTACTCTGCATTATGTCCACTGCATAATGTACACTCTATACCCTTTTTTTCCCCCTATCCTTCACAACAAACGTTCACTCAAGTTTATTCAAAATGCAAATATAGCAAGTTTCAACCGACAAATACATAACGGTGAGCAGGCTAACACAACTGAGCCCTGCAGGCACAAGTTAATGATTAATCCATGAAGAATGCTGATATCCCTCAGTCCCTGTCATTGACTTTTATGTATCTTGATAAACACACACAGTTCTGCATAATGCATACTTTATCAAATCCTGCTCCATCCACTAGGGTGTACTATCTACAGTAACTGCACAGTCACTTGCCCCCTATCCATGGGCATGCAAACCTCAATGTCAGACAATTACTGTAGACGCCGAATATTTCCCGAGGTTTTTATTTTTGCGAATTTCGCGAGTCAGGTGCTATTCGCGAAATTAAAGACAGGTGAAAATATTGACTCTGATCCCGATGTGAATGTGACGTACGTGTGTACTCTTCGATCGCAAATTTAACCACTTGCGAAATCGTCGGGAATTCCCGATTTGCGAAAATTTAGACTCGCAAAATATATGGCGTATACAGTACACTAATAGGCACACGACTGTATGAAGTATGGGGCACTTGCCTGCACGCCCAAGAGGGCAGGTGGAAGAAATATCTCTTTATGCCCAATTTACCTTTGTGACCCAATGACAACAAATACAACAAAAACTACCAACCTAAAGCAGCAGTTTGGATACACTCTTTAAAGAAAAAAACCTTGCATGCACTATACGTAAATTAAATATTTTTTCTCCTTAAATCAGATTATTGCAAGGACAAAATAGTGAACCAAAGATAGCAGTTAATCCAATACCACTCTCCGTTCCACAAATGAGAAATAGAAAGAGAGAAAAGAGAGGGGGGGGGGAGAGTGCTGATGCTTTATATTCGCTGGGAGTACATTTCTAACCTTTTCCCCCTACAGAACGTCTATTATTCGGCCAAGATTGGAAGAAAATTGGACACTGGAGTCTCGGGCTTCTCTCCCCCTGCTTCATACTCCCAAAATGACGAGAATTTATGCCAACTGCTGCGGCGAATAAAACTGCAATACAATCTCATGACCTTTCAAAGTAGAGGAGTGCAGCCACTGCACTGCTCATACAGCTGGCTGCAGTGTACCCGCACTGCTTCCTACATACGACAGCAGTATTTTCGGTAATGTTTGTCCTCCAAAAGACGAACCTACAGCAGAGGCACCCTAATATGATATTTCATGCACACACTAAATGTCAACAAGCACTTCTTTCATTTTTTTTGGGGGGGGGGGGGGGGTATCAATCCTTCATGTGATGATATCCCAGTGCATGATACATTGTACTTTGGTAGTATATTTTCTACGTAAAAATAATAAATGTGTACCATGCTTCAAGAATTGTGCAAGTTTTCTTCATATTTTACACACACACACACACACGCACACACACAATCATACACATCACACACAGAACACATCTTGTATTTTAGCAGACACATAAACACATGAATATAGGTCATAGATGCAAATACAATCACGCAGTCTGAGACGCAGACAGACATAAATATATTATATATTTCCTACTCACGAATAACCACACAATGCATTGTGCCTTTTCAATAGCTGAAGTCAAGTGATCCATGGAAAAAGGGGTGGGGTAGGAAGAGGTGTGGAAGGGGGGACCCACTGGAAAGATCTCTCTATTCATCTATGAGGTATTCCAAAGACCCAAGAGACATTGACAGTCAAAAGGGCATATGTCTATTCACACAAAAATACAGAGCAAATGTCGTCAATGAGGCACCTCTGTGTGTGATGACAGTGGCCTGACATAACAGCACAGCGTTCATTATTTCCATTCCACAGGAAGCATTAAAAGTGTGATCTTTTGCATTGTTTAGTTTTCTTTTGTCTTTAACATTGCTTTCTTAATGCTTTTTTGCACAGTTGAATGAATGAGTAGGTGGGAATGGAGTTTAATAACCCTTACAAGACCATAAAAACTATATGGATTGACGAGGACATTATCACACATTAAGTCAACATACAATGTGTGTGTGGGTGTTGTCGTTGTTCCTTTTTTGCATGATTTATTTTTGTTTAACATTTGAAGGCACATCTCAGCCGTTATTTCAATCACAATCATGGATAATGTTTGTTCAGGAATAAACGCAGCCTAGATGACGCTTAGTAGGCCAACAATCAAACTAAACAATACCCAGCACAATTTTGACTATAAGATTTGTGGCTTTATGCAGTAGACATGCATTCAGCATTCCACAGGATTAAGGATCTTATAATGCACCATTGCCGTTTCCTTGAGTGAAATGGAATTCCATCGATATGCAAATATCCCATTTTATATGCAAATGAGTGAGAGAGACCTAAAATCACCAAACTGTGAAAATCCATTAATGAGTATCAGTCTAAAGTTAACCATAACATCTCATTATATCTCTCAAAGGACATAAAATGTAGGGCCTAATACTATGATGTATACCATAGTAACATACATTCTAATTTCTAAAATTATCAAACTGCTCATCTCCTTTTTATGGCACTAAAGGAGAAATGTATTTCAACTAAAGTACAATAAACATTGTTATTGCTGTATCTAGGTTACATGAATATTATGCTGCTTGCATATTAACTTTTGATTCACATGAAAAGAGACAAAAATATGTTTCTCCCCCACATCTTTCATGTACACCAGGGATTCTGAGCTACATCTATAGACAATTAAAAGCAGAAGAAGATGAAGAAGAAGAAGAAGAAGAAGAAGAAGAAGAAGAAGAAGAAGAAGAAGAAGAAGAGGAAGAGGAGGAACAAAATGAACAAGCACGGAAGGAAGACTGTGAGAAATTCCACATTTGTCAAGTACTTACTGCAAAAAAAAAAAATCATTTGTAGAGAATAAAATTAATTCAACCATTCTTCAAGGTATTATTGTCACCATTCTCCTGAATTGCTGCTCTGCAGGAATGCCCTACGATACAATGTCATGTGCCCATTACACGTATGTATATCCCCTGTAAGATATCAGGTCATATTCACGTAAACCCTTGCGCTCATCAGCACGGCAACATCGCATGCTCCACTTGAAATCTGCGCAGCCCTTCATTCCGTCCTCGCTTCCACCGAAAGTCGGCTATTAGTGCTCCGATTTCACGGCGCATTGGTCACATAATTCGTAGGAGAGCGCACGGATTGCCTATTTCCACCATACACCAAGTATTATGCATCAGCGAGTATTAATCGTGCCCTGCATCATGGTGTCATCGAAGCAAAATTTCGTCATGCTACGTTCCCCTTCTTAGAGTACTCCTATAGTCTTGACTGTCTTTTTCTAGCATGCAGGGGAATTTCCTGTACTGCGTGCAGTATTGTCATTATGTCCTGTAATACACCCAAGATGCATGAAATCATGTTAACCCGTTGAGGACATTCTATAACATGCATTTCATACTACAGGCATATATGCATGCATGTGCACTGGCCTAATTTGGGTTACGCGCTACCATCTAATAGTACCGTACTTGTGTACTGTACAATACTATGAAACTGCAACTACACAGTTCCATTGACATAAATATCATGTGTGTGCATAGAACATTACCACTGCAGGGTACACCTGTAACAAGTGCGTATCAGGTCCCCACTTCTTGCACGATGTGCACATGGTAAAATATACATGTATCTCGTTGACTTCATGTCCAGAGAGATTGAAGATATCTGTCTTTCGTAAAAAAAAGACACTTTACCATTACCAACAAAAAAAAATGACGAAAAAAATTATACCATGTCGCAGCAAGTGCGTGGCAATTACTAACTCCTCTAGTATATGACTGCAGAAAAAAAGGAGGAATTTGCCATGATTTTGTGACAGAAATGTCCAGCTTACAAACAACGCTCATGAAAGCCAACTATGCTGTCCCGTCTATTCTGAGACATCCGAGAATCAAATGGCATTTGCACACCTGACCTTTGACCCTATACACTAGAGCTGGACGCGAGCTGGACACATTTTGGACTTCACAAATGTAACAGCACACAGTCTCTCTCAGCTTACTGGCCTCATCCTATGTACCAACAAAAGGCGCATCATGCATAATGCATGGTAAGTATCTGAAACCAAGTTCATGTGCAGTACGAAAAGGCAATCAAGAATAAATTTTCCTCTCCACAAAATTAATTTACATGGTCCTCGGGTCTTGACAGCGATGAAAAGAGAAAAAGCTGAAGGGAGAAAGAGAAGGCCAAGGAAATGAGAAGGCGGTGTTGATTCTTACCTTGCTGTATGGCTGTCGGCCAGGCATTTTTGCTTGAGATCGGCTTTCAAATGCCACTTAATCCAATCACAAGAAGCACCTCTAAACAATTAGATCAGAAGTATTCCTTCCTCAGCAGGAGTTATATCCAAGGGCCTTGAGAAGCAAGAGAGGCTTGGTAATTTGCACCACCACCACTAATCGGCCGGAGTGTTCAGCAGCAGGTGAATAGGGTTATCACTAATAGTCCCAAACACTCGAAACCATGCAGTGTGCCTGTGTCTGCGTCTGTGTGTCCTCCACTCCTGAAGTAGAGGGGGGCTCGCTAATGGAGCTATCAGAGGCTGTCCCGATATGATCGCCAATCCAGCTAAATGAGCGAGGACGTCTGGTGATAATATCGACCACCAATGCCCCAGAATGCGTCCACAGCAGCGGTTATCATATCACTACACATCCGGAAGAATCCTCTTATCCGTCCGAGGGATCAAATCGCATGCAAACCTGAGTCTTTGCCCATGACAGAAGGGTGACAAATTCTCAGAACAGATTTCCTATTCTATCTTTCTTTCCTTTTTTTTTTTTTTGTAGGTATTCTTTTAAATAATTCCCACCTATCTGTGACAAACACTCAGATGAGACAAGTAAATTCCAATGTCAGCAGAGAGAGCACCGGCTGGACTGGTCCGACGAAACACGAATGCACTTATATCAAATGGCACACAAACACACACACACACACATACACACACATATGTAATACATATGAGTGTGTGGCTTCCTCACTTCACAATCACATAACAGTGATATGCCTATGAGAGCTGGCTGCAGCGTACGGGCAAGAAGTCTACACACAGGTGCAACGGTTTCTCATCATTGGTAGAACAGCACCACTCTGACAGAAAGAGCCCTATCCCCTAAAGCACTGCCCGAATACAATCACACTCCGGTGGAACCGGTATATGAATGGGCGGGAGAGTGAGAGGTTATTGTTTGTGTGTGTGTGTGTGCGTGGTGTATGTGTGTGTGTGTGTGGGTTTTCTATATGTTCCATGTACAGAGAGCCAAAGGTGTAAAGCCATTGATGTGTGTCTCTGTGTGTGCGAGTGTATTTGTGTATAAAATAAAGCACAGCTTACTAAAATAGGCTTTGCCCCATTGTTGTGAAGGATAAAAAAAGAAGGCTTTACATTTTACTCCTCTCTCGCTCAATTTTTTTCTCTCATGGTATTTGCTCTAACAAAGGGTGACTTTCCCAACAAAGGGCCAACATGAAACCTGTTCTTCTCAATCTGACGTTTTTTTCCATTATTTTTATTTCCTTAATAAGGAACAAGGAGCCAAAACAACACTTTTGAAAGCTGATTTAGTGTATGAGGAGGGTGAGGATCCACTGAATCTAGCTGAACCCTGGACATGCGACGTTAAGAGGATGCATGGCTCTCCATGAGCTTGGCAAATCTTATACCCCTTTCATAAACTCAATAATGCGGATAATATCCGCAACATTTGGTCGTAAAATCGGAGCGGGGATAGAATAATGCGCACTATTTCGACCCTTCTATTATCCGCATAATAGCAGCATCGGGACCAGATTTTTAGTTTATGAACGCAAACCCAAATAATGCGGATAATTGCCGGGGTGCGGTCAAACGTCACCTGTCTTTCCCGCAGGAGGGACGTGTGCAGTCACCATGACGATTATCCGCCTTTTTCAGGACGGGCGCTCGTAAAAATAATGCGGATTATTTTCAGAGTTTGTGAACGCATTTTTTATTGAATTGTCCGCATTATTCTTATGCGGATAATAGGAGGATGAGTTTATGAAAGGGGTATTAGACCCTGCCCAGACTCGGCTAGTTGGCCAGCCAGCTGAACAGACAGCCAGACAAACAAACATACTCAGACATACATAAAGAGACAAACATACAGCCACAGAAATGGGCAGTCAGCCAGCTATGATATATCTTACCTAATGAAAGGTGAGCAACAAATATCCTTGACTATTAAAAAGGCACAGACATCTGAGCCTTGTATGAGGGCAAAACAATGTCACAGCCAGACTCTGGAAGTGCAACATACTTTATTTTTGCTCATAAGTTACAGGGCAGGCCAGCAGTACAGAAATCTAAAAGAAACATTTTCACACATTCATTCAGCTCTTCTGCCACCAATAATACTGCAATGAATCCATTAACCCATTGAGGACAGACTGATTTTGCTACAACACATATCTCCCATAGACACCTGCCCGAGTATACTCGGGACTCATCCTCAACGGGTTAAACAAAGATTTGGAATTTACAAACTATCTCCTGCTTAGCTTTGTCTCTTTCATTGACAAGTTGATATGGAGATGGAACAATATAGGCCTATGCTTTCAAGTGTTCTCACGGCCTGGCAACAAGTGAATCAGTAACAGGAAGATTAAAAACAATAAACAAAGATCATCAAGAACTTTAAGATTTTCTACTCCTAATCTTTATCTTTTCAAGAACTCTAAACAAACCCAAATCAAACACTGAGGTGTATCTTTTTTTTTTAATTTTCCTTACAAAGACCATCAATCGCTCACGATGGTGGTCTCCTGCATTCGATTATCTGTTATTTACTGAAAAATACTAAACATCTTATTGCATTTTTCTGTTTATGTATATTACCCAATACAATTGCTTATGTGTATGGATATTTGTGTAATGTTATATTATCGTTTACAATCACTACACTTATTATTCTCTGTCTTTGTGCTTTTGAAATATGAATGCAATTTTTATCTGATTGAATGCAGAAATAAATCAAATAAAATAAAAAGCAAGCATCACAGATAAGTTAATATCATGAAGCAAATCAACCCCAAAGAACAAAAATAAATTCTCATTATTTATGAATTCACCACTCATAAAATTGATT